>NW_026261563.1:0-9909 GCF_024610255.1 Lodderomyces jiufengensis | reverse complement strand
TTAGTACTAAACTTACGAACAATTTGTGTCTATTTTGATTCAAAACTGTCACAAAAAATTTCAAAATTTATGCCCAAATTTTCTATCTTTTTTTCTCGCTTTGAAAAAAATAAAAGCACTAAAATGTAGAGGAAAGAAAGACTAAGATGTCGACCTATTTTTACTCGGAGTGGACCAAAAATAATACCGCTCCGTACAAGAAATTAAAACGATTTGAGACAATTATTTTTAACGACTTGAAACTAAATGAAAACCAACAAGTAGTAGGCCAATTTCAAAGAGTATGATCAAGGGTAGTAGAGGGACATATAACAATTAAAGAACATTTTATTGACCTAGCAATTATAAGCAGCAAGCTCCTTCGCGCAGGTATTGATCATTTCCGAAATGTCTTCTTTCGAGATAGAACTCAATATATCTGTAATCATATCCAGTGGCTCCTTCAGTTCAGAGTTTCTAAAACTTCGATCAACTACCATGTCACTAAATTTATTGATCGGGTTGAACTTGACGACAGATGAAGGCAAAAATATGAATCCTAATTTGTTCAAAGTGGTATCCTGTAAGATCCCAGGAACGTTAAGTAGTGGAGATTCTTCCGAAATCAAGTGATATTTTTGATCAACCAATAAACCCATTAATTGGACCAGCTCAACACAAAAGTTTTTGAATGTGAACCAAAATGAATTTTCAGATAAATCGGTATCACTAATTGCAGATAATTCTTCATGATCAATCAAATGTGTGTTTATAATACCATCAGCGTTAATAGCAGCAAGCAAAACTTACTTAGCAAATGTTTCACCACCAGAATGAAAATTATAAACATCAAAACCAATGAATGTGCAATTGGAAGCATAGTCGACACCTCTAGATGGATCTAAAATGATTTTAGCAAAATTTTTGATGGGAAGTGAGTGAGGATTCATTTGATGGTGCATTCTTAATTTCTCCATTTATCAAATTAGGTTTATTTATAATTCCCGTAATCCAATCAGGATCATCATCAAAATTTGTATTGGAAGTTAAAAACAATCTTTTACTATGTTTTAATTGTGATAATTTCTTTAAGGACATACCCGTTTCAGTTCCAGGATAAATAGTACCATTTTTATAAGTAACATGAAAATTTGTAACAAATTCTTTTATATCATATGGTAAATATTTCTCTTCACTATATAAATAAACCAATGGTGAATAATCTATAACATATTGTGAAATTTCTCCTGGTTTCAAAGTTCTTTGTTCTTGACTTGGTAAACTTATAATTGGTGGTAAATTTTTATATTTAATTGGATCCGGTAAAATGTTTGAAATTTTAAGTTCTTTATAATCGTCTTGGATTGTATTTAGTATATAGTTGTTACCTTCTGATATATCAAAATATGATTGCTGTGGTTGTTTCGAGTATGTATTCTCCTGCGATTGTTCTATTGGTTGAGTGACAGTGATAGTATTGGCAATAAAATCATTAGTGATTTCGGCAACATTATGACTGAAATGAATGCTATCTATGTTGAAGGTCCGATATCCACGTGGAAAGGTATCTGGTTGTATATATCAAACTAGTTGATAATGAAACTTATTCTGTGTATGATTATGAAAAGTTGTATATATCTATTAGTGTTTTATCTATCTGTCTATCTCCCTTGGATATCGGAATTATACATGAATATTTGATGAATTAATTAGTTGAAGTTGATTGTTTATTACTCTATAAATGCATATTGTACTACTTTTTTGCCTGTCATTTCTTTTTTCATTTCCGTGTTATTATACAGAACTAATTTTTTGATTAATTCTTGAGTTTCGACAAGTATGTAATGGAAAAAAAATGGAACTTTACAAGAGTAAAAGAAGATTGGACAAAGAATCAATATAAGTGTCAATTGCAATTTACAGCAATGAAAATGTATATTAAAACCTTTTGAACTTAGCAAAATTATCACCTTCATGTTGACCCCCAATATATTAAATCAATTAAAACTCCAGCTAAAATTATACAGAAGATGATTAGGAACTTTCTTGCCCTTTCTAGTCTTTTATATATCTTTTGTAGTTGAGTGATTTCTCCGTGTTGTTCTTTGAGGATTGTCATTTTTTTCTCGTAACTATTGGTAATCATCCAAATTGTAGCTAAAATCAATATCATAAACGTCTCAATCGAAAGTAAAGTCTCTATGGCAATTTTGAATTTTATGTCAAACATTGGTGTAAGGGAAGATATGGGAATTTCCATCTGATTTTTGAAGCATTATTGACTAGAATGAGTTCTTTTTATAAAATCGAATAAGCCTAAGACTTCTTATTCATACTGATATCTTGCTATGCAAAAACTTGAGCTCAGTGGCAAAATGATATGATGAGATCTTGAAACTATAATGTCATATCATTATTTTCACAATGTGGCATACTTCCCAAAAATTAATCCACCCTGAAAGGAACTTGTGGTATTTGAAGGTACATGTAATGGATTGAAAAGGTTCTAGTGTATTGCTACAAAATGCCTATCATTGGTTCCCACGATTTTGTAATTATAATAAATGCATAAACCTCATTTTATGTAATGTTGTGTTTTATGTATATTGTCGTATAGTGTAGGTTGTAGATTATTATACGAGCTTGTTGAACAGATAAGATCTAGTTAAATGTTGATTCTCCAAACTTTATTTGGTAAAGCTTTGTAAATGTGAATTGTCAAGGTCGTGTGACGTGGCTATGGATTTATCTTGTATATAATAGCTTTATCACATACAGTAGAGATAAAATTATTGTCGCATGAACGAAGATTGATTTGTCGCTTTAATGATTTTTTCTTGTCGGTCTAATAAATTTGAGTTGTCGTTCGACTAAAAGGGTGTTGTCGCTTGGTTGTAAATTGAGTTGTCGTTGTAAGGTCAAAATTTATTTCGCTATTTTGTTAAGGGATTACATAGTTAAGGTGCGACTGAATTTTTTTCTTGAAACGACAGATCAACAATTCGTAAGGCGACAATCAAGTTTTCTTGAAAAGACAACGAGATTAGATTGAAACGATAACAAATTTTCTCACGAACGACAATTCACTTAAACACAAAACGACAATAATTTTAATTTAACTGTATAAAGACTCTGACTTAAGTCACGTGATGTTTATCAAAAATACATAAACAAAACATTACTGTCAACTGATAATTTTCATTCCCTTTATCAGGTTTGGAAAGGATATAGATTTTCATATTAAGTTTCGATACAAACTACTTATCTGAGAAAGTTGCTGTCATTTCTGAATCCATTCTTTTGATATTTGGTTGTTGCGCTCTTGTTGGAGCAAATATTTTTCATGTCGTTATGACTAAAGTGACCTATGACGCGACCTATGTCAGAATGAGAAATTTTGAAGCTCAAACACCGCTAATTCAGAACTCAACAATTACCTTACGACCAGAACATCATGGGACTGAAGAACTAGGTATTTGAGGATCAAAAAAAATTATATCATAGAGAATGAGACTTGAGCTACTGCACATAAAATGTTCAACACTGAAAATAGTTCTCTTTACTTGGTGTGGTAGCTGAATAATACAGTAATATTTCTACCTTGTACTTTCCGAATATTGATATCTATAATTCTGCATTTTGCGTTGTAAAGGATGTATGACTTGATTAAAGATTACAATATTTGTTGAGTCGTACTGGTCTCATAATCAACCTTTAAAACTCCAAGAGAAAGAATTAGATCAAAAAGCTCGCACTCGAGACCATTATTTATTGTACAATTTATGAAAGTTTACTTTTCTCTGAGTGAGTGAATAACAACCAAAAAACTCCGAATATACAAAATTAATATATTCTACTATATATCTTAAATAAGTTAATGACTGAATCTATTATACGGTAAATCTTGATCTCAAGCTCAAGGTTTTTCTACTTTTATTCTATCATGCGAAAATTTTTCATCTGGACATACTTCTGTCTTATCCAGGTAATTTCCGATATATATCAACATTATTTTCAAACGGATGACTACAATTTCTCTATGATCGTGAATAATTGTACCACTTCTTCAGTCCAGATTTCTTTTAGTTGTGCCGTAAACGAAATAATTTTGAATATTTTAAAATATTGTAATTCTTGTTGTTTACTAAAAATTTTGGATTTAAAGCAAGACGAAAACTCAAGTTGAATTATAATTGAAAACTTTGTCTAGAAGATATCAACGTGAAAGACTTTCTCAGCCCGATAGTGCAATTTAATCTCGGTCAAATCAATATGATGGACTCAGAGTCAACACCACCTGGTTATAATTCTATGGAATACGAAAACAATTTGGATTTCATTGTTCAAAATCAAGAGGACCAACTAGAACAATTCAATCTTGAATCCGAGTTTGTACCCCGAATACTAAAAATTCCGAATTGTGTTCTGTTACTACAAATCATCGATGATGATAAAATTGAATTTGATGGTTTTATATCACATGATGAAAGCAATGAGTCTGTAATGTGTTTCATAAAAAAAGTCGAGAAATGTACCTGCGAGTTTGACTATTCTTTAAGACATGATGTTGTGTATATTACTGGTTCTACCCTCGTTGGTCTTGCTTTTTTCATTTTAATGGTTGGTTGGCTTTTTTGGAAAGATAATTATGAAAAACTTCAAAGTTTAAATCAGCTATAAAAATTGGAACCAATCTGTCAGATTCCAACTATTGGAATTATAAAGTAAGATATATAATCGCTATATGCAGTACTATAATCAATGAATGAAATAGTATATGAAAAATTTTAACAGATAGAATTTTTCCAACAGAAAAAGATTATATAGATTTTTTAGTTTTATAATATAATATATACATTTTATCATAAATAATTGTATTATTAACTCAATCTAGTGACTAGGCAATATTGAACTATTATTCAGGCACCAAAATATTGACACTATCAATTTCAAAGTTGGTACAAAACTCAAACACGTTTGAAAATTTCTGACTTTATACTTCAACTTTTTTTGATCTGAAAAAATTCGAAGTTTTAAACAACCTACTTCTTATCGTTTAATAAAATTGTATAGCTTTTTCAACTTCTCGTGTAGAATACAAGTATTCAAATAATCTGTTTCAAAAATGGGGTTGGTTGTTTCACCCCCTAATCACAAAATCAACGAAATTTATTTTCAATTTAAGTAAAAGAGCAAATAGAAATACAAGATGGGGATCAAGTTTGAAATTACGGAATTAACAGTGTTGTTTAAGACAGTGAACCTACCAGATATGTCGATTGGTTCAAATCTAGAATTACAAAATCGTCTCAAGAAATACTGTTCCCTGTAACAGAAGTTATGAGAAGTATTGTGTTCCCTACAGTAAGACATAGAAAGAAGAGTGGGATTAGGTCCTTCTAGGGCTTTGTTCAATATAACAAAGCAGGTAAAACAGGTTGATTTTAAAAAATTAAAATGTGTTTCATTTTTTTTCTTATTATTTACTTAAACAGCTTATCAAATATTCGAGAGCTCTTAAAAATTGAGGTATATCTATCGTCTCACCTTCAACATTTCTGCAATAAACTTTCTCAATAAAAAGATTTAGCAACGCCAAAAGTTGATCAATCGATTGAATCATGGAGTTAGAGGACTTTTCGCTTTATCATGAGTCTACAGAGACTAATTCAAACTCAACTCAAAAGGATGAAGTTAATGGCTCTCTAGATGAACCTAGAGAAGGTAAAATTTTAGAAATTCCCGAAACAGTTGGTTTTATAAAATTAATGAGTGAGGATATCATTTATGATAAAGTTGTTACCAATAATGAAAAAACTTTAATGGTGGTTTTAAGAATAAATAGGGAAGAAAAATCTGTTGAGAAAAAGTTTGAAAGAAAATCGGTGGATAAATCAATTTTTCAATATGTTAAAAAACATCCTAAAACTTCCATTCTTTTTATATTTGGTTGTTGTGCTTCTATTGGATCAATTATTTTCAATATTGTTATGATTACAATAACCAATCTAAAGATGAAAAGTTTTGAAGCTGAAAAACAAAATTATCATAACTCAACTACTACTTTTTGAAAAAGTAATCTACCAATATTTAGTAATTGCTATATTGTCGAGGCGAGTTCAATTAGCTTGACTTTAATATCAAATTGTTAAGACCAAGGAAGGACAATTCATATTATTTTACGTAATGTCACACGGTAGCTTAATCTTTTTAAGTTAGTGACAAGTTCGACGTAGATCTTAGACTTTCCTAGGTTCTTAGGTCGCATTACAATTATAACAACTCGCGCTATTTTAATTTAAATGTATTTGAGTAAATTTCTAGTTCGATTCTCTCACTCGTGAGTTATTCATCTTTGAACGTAATGATGAATGGTCTTGAATGAAAGAACTCAATAAGAGAGTCAAAACTCTTAAATATAGTAGATTTGATATATATTCTCTAATCGCTATTCGTTATCTATCTAAATTATAAACTGTTAAAATGTTGAATTTTAACCACCTTTTTATATTGCAAATATTTCAGTAAAATTAATAAAACAAAAATCAAATTGTGAAGTCGGTTGACGACTTTAATGTAAAATAAAAATTCCAATAAATTTAATTTTCTCTATTTTGTCACCTAAGCGACAACATAGGTGACAGTAATCAGAAGAAAACATAAATTCACGATTAAATTTTTCTGAAGTTCGTTCATTGAGAGATGCTTTACAACTTTGAACTTTCTAAGTTTCTCATTACATGTCCAGACATTCTCATTGTCGATTGTGGTGGTATCTACCTCAGTTTTTCTGTTACTGCAGTAATCGTTATAAATTGTGCAATTATTCCTTTGAATTTAATAACCAATAAAATAAGAAAAAAATCTATTTACGATCTCGATTGTTTAAAATTATATGATACGAAATATCATCGCCTACGATATCTTCAAATTAATTGTATATTTATATTTTGTAATTTATTCTAATACCTATAATTGTAAATATAATGCTATCCAAAAAATTGATAAAAAGTACAATCCAATTATGCAATCATTTAAAAAACGAAAACTTGATCACCTAATTTAGAAACTGGTTTTGCTTTATCATAACCTAAAGATACAGCAGCTTTTTTCATAGCACTAATCATTGGTGGTGGACCACATAATAATAAATTAGTATCTTGAGATGGTTGTGGTAAATGTTTTGCAATTAAATCTGGTGTAACAAATCCAGTTGAATATTTCCAATCATTTGGAGCTTCATTTAAAACATAATGGATCTTTAATCTATCTGGATGTTGTTTTGAAAAATTTTCTAATTCTTCTCTCAATAAAATATCATCTTCAGTAACATTTGCATAAATTAAATGAACAATAGTTTTATCATCTGGATTATTCATTATAGCTGTAATGATTTGATACATTGGAGCAATACCAGTACCTCCTGCAATCATACCTAATGTCTTTTTAATATTTGGAGAATGTGTGAAAAATCCTTTTGGTCCTCTAATTTCAACAGTATCACCAATTTTTTTAGAAGCAACATGTTTTGAAATATTACCATTTTCATAAGTTTTAATTAATAAATTAAAATGACCTTGTTGATCACTTGTTGAAATTGGAGTATAAGATCTAACAATTTCTTTACCATCTATTATTGCACCAATTGAAATATGTTGACCAATTGGTAAATTTAATTTATCAGTTGGTTTGTTTAAACCAAATCTATAAACTGATGAATTATGACGAACTTTTTTAATATCAATTAATGGGAATTTTTGAAATTTATCAGGTATTAATGCAAATGACTGTTTTGAACCATTTGATTTTTTAGATTGTTGAAAAAAATAAAAACCAACAAATGATAGTATAATTGATGCAATTGTAGCAAATACAACCAATGGATTTTGATCTGATGATGAGTCTAAAATCGTTCTTTAAGTTGTATTTTGATATGAAATGAAATGAGTTCTATAAAAGTCTGGGGAAATATGACCAAATATCTTCCTTTCAACTCTTCATTTTCCTTCAAAATTTGACAAACCTGAGTGACAAATGTTTTAAAATGACCTGTGGTAGTACCTTTAGATTCCGGTACAGCAGCATCAAATGCTGAAGGTTCCGGGGCAGATCCAGCATCTAGTTTTCTCTTTTTGTTTGAAACGGGAGGTGGACGTAGCGACAAAAGTATAATTCCTTCAGCACCAACAGCACCTAAAACCAGTCTGTTTTCAGCTTTCAACTGCTTTGTCACAGCAACAGGAGTTTCACCCTTTTTGGCCAACCTCTTGATCTATGTAATGATATATCAAAACCTGCTTCATCAATGAAAATACATTCCAAATAGTTGATCTTTAGTTTGATTAGTTCTTTCACGAATTGATATCTCAACTCTATTTTTTCTTTGGAGTTTCTGCCACTACTGTCATGCCTTACCTTTTTGAATGTCAATGCACAATCTTTTTTCACAAACTCCTTCAATCTAGTGGCTCCGATCTCAAGCTCTCCAAATAACTTTGTCAACTCATCTCTAGCGTCATCAATTGTTGCAATAGGATTATCATCAAAAAAGGATACAACAGCTTTCTTATGATCTTCAGTTAATTGCTTTTTCTTTCTACCTCTTTGATTGATAGTGGGGACAACACCGTTCTTTTTATATTGCGATATCCATTTTTTGGTGGTAGTTTCATCAACTTTAGCAGTACCTGCAATTATGCGGATAGCTACAGATGGTTTCTCATTATGAATACCAATAACTTTGTTGACATCCAGATCAGTGTATTTTCTATTTGATCTTTTCTTTTCATTCTTAACTTTGTAATTGTTGGGTTTGATGGCTTCATTACTCATATCCATATTTGCATCTTCATCTAATTCATCCTCCTGCTCCGCCAAATCTATGTCCATCTTCAATTCCTCTTGAACCGCTTTGTGATAGCAGTGGAAATCGACAATTGAATCCAAAGGCAAAGCTCCTTCTTTGTCATACTCATCCAATGTTGGTTTTCCATCTTCATCAACAAATTTCTCACGTCCATCTTGATATATGAATCGAAATGACATTGTTAGTTTTCATGGTGTTGGATATGACAGTGTTTAATGATTTAAATCTTGAGACGATTAAATGAAGTCATTTTTAAGGTACTTGAACCATTAGTCCAGTTTAAAGTTAAAAAATAACATTTGTTTCATATTTATTTTATTTGACGAAAACTTTATTGCACACATACAATAAATGAAACGGTCAAACACTACAATTGCCAAATTAGGATTCGAAAGAGATAGGTGATTACAATGAATCTGGACCCCCTTAAAAACGTTGAAGAGATCCAAAAATTTATTAACAAACTATCCAATTCAAATATAATCCTGTTCAGGATCTAAATCATAATGGGAACGAATCTGCTCCATGTCTAATTCCAAAAGTCAAGCCTTCGCATACTATCACCAGTGCAAGTCATTTTTGAAAAACATGGGTACTCGCGATGACGATTCGTCAAAACCTATTTCCAAATCCCTTTTCGAGCCATTTTGGGTAAGTTGTCAACTGTTCATCAGTGTATTCAATACATTATTCAAAGAATTACGATATCCAAAACAATACAAAAGATTCGAGATCATTTAAGAGATGTGCATCACAAACTATCAGATTTCAAGGGTTGAAAGATCAAGTTTTAAACATTTGATTCAAAGGCTATAATTATATAAATGCATCAATCCCCACTTTCAACTTTCAGATGAATCAAAAGTCTAGGCAAAAGCAACAATCAAATGAATCCTCGCTCACTTCCCATCAAAAATTTTGCTAAAATCATTTTAGATCCATCTAGAGGTGTCGACTATGCTTCCAATTGCATATTCATTGGTTTTGATGTTTATAATTTTCATTCTGGTGGTGAAACATTTGCTAAGTAAGTTTTGCTTGCTGCTATTAACGCTGATGGTATT
>NW_026261564.1:0-15564 GCF_024610255.1 Lodderomyces jiufengensis | reverse complement strand
TTTTTTTTTTTTTTTTTTTTTTTTTTTTTTTTTTTTAAATTTTCTATTATGTGACTTAATATACTATTGATAATTATTTATAGTTATTTTGCAATTTGTATATCCCTCTGGGATTTCATCTCTCTTGTAAAGTATACGTTCATAATTCCTGTCACTGCCATAACGTGGTTTTTTGTAATAGTAAACTCCTCCATCACTCATCCAATATAACACATATTCAGGTTTGAAATAATAATGAGTCCTTTTTGTACAATGATGTAATTTTTCAGTTGATGATGCTCTTTTGTAAATTATTGTATTTATGCGGTGCGGACGTTCAGGTTCAAAAAAAGATTGAGTCCCTCTTATACAATTTTGCAATTTTTCATTAGTGCAAGATGATGATGAATTTTTGTCAACTATTGTACTTTTGTTTTTTGCAATACCAGAATAAGATGATAATTCATTGACTTCTGCAGTTATATTTTTAGTTTCTTCAATATCAGAATGATTGAATGAATTTTTGATATCTGTAATTACATTTTCATTTTGTTTAGTAGATGATGGTGTTGGTGGTATTTCATTACTTTTTGCTTCATCTTTTTTAAGTTCACTAGTATTTCCTTCTATTGCTGAACTTATGGACTTGTTATGGTTAACATCTTCTGCAGTTTGTGAATCATTATGCAATCGTTTTTTACAAAGTTTTAATGGTCTTAATCCTTTTTGAAATTCTAAATCATCTTTTGAAATATCAGATTTGATTTTTAAACCTACATTTTCACCAGTATTTTCACTAATTAAACCTCCGCTTGCATTTAATTTTTTTTCGACTAATTTCAATTTTCTAAGACCCTTGAATTCTGATTCATCTTCAGAAACTATTTTTTTATTATCAGTTGTTGTAGTTTTGGTTTTTTCAATACCAGAATATGAAGATGATTTATTCATATCTGCTGTTGAACTCCTAGTTTTGTAGATACGAGGATATGAGGAAAAATCTTTACTATCTGCATTTATAATTTTGGTCTTTTCAATTCCAGAATGTGAGGGTAATTTATTGTTATCTGCTGTTGTACTTTCGGTTGTATAACGACGAGGACATGAGTATAAATATTCATCATCTGCAATTATACTGGTGGTTTTTTCAAGATGAGGTTGTAAGGATGAAGAATTGTAATCTGATGTTGTAAATATATTTCCTATAGTTGAAGATGGAGGTGGTAAAGAATAATCCTTTAATTCATCTTTATTAGGTCCATTATTATTTTCTTTTAATGAACTTGAAATTTTGGACTTGGTTTTATTGGATTTGAAAAATCTCTTAAATAACTTAAATGACTCAAAAGCTTTCTTGTCTTGTAAGTCTTTGTTTAATTTCTTTTCCACAAGGTTCAACTTTTTTAATCCTTCTTGAAATTCTGGTTTACCTTTACGAGCATGAAATTTGAATTTTTTATGAATAAATCCTTTATTTGTTTTAGTATTTTTATCAACTAAGTTCAGCTTTCTTAATCCATATTTATATTTTGATGCATGTTTAGCAACACCAAATTTGAATCTTTTACCTGTAAAGCCTTTAGTTGCATTAGTTTTCTTTTCAACTAATTTCATACTTTTAAGACCTGCAAGTTCTGAATGATCTTGAACAACTTTTGAATTGTTCTTTTTAAATAAAATACCAAAAAATCTTCTAGGTTTTTTGACTTGGTCGGATTTTTTACTTTTAGCATCAGCAGAAACATTGTTGTTTTTTGAAGTAGATGTTCTATGATCCCTATGACATTTTTTGAAAAGCTTCTTTAATTTTGAAAATTTGACTTTTTTGGAAATTTCTTTATTTTGTTGATCCTTTTCTGATTTAATAACTGCATTGTCTGAGTTTACAATTTCTTTACCACAACCAGCATTAATTTTGTCATCAGTTGATACTAATTCTTCGTTAACTAAATTAGTGGTAGGTAAAACAATTTCTTCATTGTTATAATCTTCTTGTGTTTCTACTTTTGCTAAAACTTGAGTAGAACTAACTTCAATATCTTCTAATTTATGATATAAATCTTGATCAAAAATATCATTATATTCTCCGACTTTGATAAATTTATGTTGAGGATCTTTTGATTCAGTTAAAGTTTCTGATGATGGTATATTATATGGGAATTTAACTGATGGAAGTTCTGGTGATGGGTAATTAAAAGTACAAAAGCTTTTTAATGTTTCTACAGAATCAAAACTTGAAGTTAAATTTTGATGAATTGGGTTTGTAAATAATGGTTTTTGTTGAGCTAATGTTGCTTGAACTGATCCTTGAATTAATTGTTTTTTAACATTTTCTAATGTGGTGAATGGTTTTGGTAATTGCGCTAATTGATATTCCATATTGTTAGACATTTTAAAAAAGTTAAGGTGATTAATTAATATATGATTAATTGAAAGATTTGCTTTAAATTGATTGATTGAAAACTTTGGTGATTAATTAATTGAATTATTGATTTAATTAATTGATAAAAGTAATTTAAATTCGTTTGTGTTGAAGAATTTAAATTGAAGTTGAAATAAGTTGGATATAAAAAGTGGGAATTTTGATATGTTTTGCAACCATAATATTAAATATTAAATAAAATATAATCGATAGTAGTGTGAGGCACAAAAATGGATTTTTTTTATATGAGTGATTTTCATAGTAGATAAAAATTTTAGTGAGTATTGGAACTGAATAGTCAATTGATTTGGTCAGGAAGTAAATTGAGTTGGTCTTATAGCTAATTTGATTAGTAAGGTGGTGCGATAAAGATGAGCGTAACTTTGAAGTTTATAGAAATTCATGTTTGAAAATTTGGTAACTAATGATAATATTATATATTACTAGATTTATATATTAATAAATATTATTTAATTCATTAAAAACTTCATCAACCCAAAATTAAAACTTTATTCTCTGACCCAAAATATATTCTATTTTATCTAGATTCTTGATTTATATTTGGATTACCTTGCTGATGTTGTTGATGATGTTGAGAGGGCATTGGTGGTGGTTGTTGTTGATTACCTAACCCTCTCATTTGTAAGTATTGAGGTGGAATAAATCTAGCATTAGGATTATTTAAAAATTGAGGTGGAATATTTTGTTGATGATGTTGAGGTGGTGCTGATCCATTATTTGACATTCCAGGTGGTNATCTAGCATTAGGATTATTTAAAAATTGAGGTGGAATATTTTGTTGATGATGTTGAGGTGGTGCTGATCCATTATTTGACATTCCAGGTGGTTGAGGACCTTGTTGAAATCCAGGAGGTGGGGGACCCAATTGATCAAGTAAAGGAGGAGGTAATGGCATTGGTGACATGAATCCATTGGGAAACATACCTTGAGGTACACGTTGAGGTGGAACTGGAGCTAATGATGAATTTGAATATAATTGTGGTGATTGATTTACTATTCCAACAAAACATTCAGAAAAGCCAGATTTATGACCGCTTGTATTTGAAAGACAAATTTGGAGTACTTGATTCTGATGTTGTAGTAGAGACTAATTTATTAAGTCAATGATTTATTTCAACTTGTGGTCATGGTTGTTGGAAAAGTATTGAGGACCTACTATTGAAATTTTGTTGATGTTACTTGATAACTCATGTTCTCTTAATGGAATTGATGAATTAACCAATGACTTTTTTTTTCCAAATTAGGCTTAACAAATGAATGAAAATTTTTAGATTGATTATCAGCATTTAAAGAAGCAACAAATTCTTCTAGCATTTGATGATCCATTTCCTCATTAATACTTCCTCCGTTTTTTCCAAAGTTCTTGCACCCTAGTTTAATATTTCGATTCTTTTGAAAACTTCTTCATCGGGTTTGTCCCATATTTACCATTGATGATTTGGCTGAATCATCTAAACTTGACTTGTGATTCTTATTATTTCACCCAATTCTCTGATTATCGGCACTAACAAAATCTTCATCACATTTTGGTTCTAGTTCATCTGATCCCAAGTGACCTTTCTTCAATCAATTTACCATTATCACTAAATGACATCTATTTACTCTTTCAAATCTAAAATATGATTTATTGTAAAAATAGTCAGAAGTCCATACATTTGTGGTAGAATAGTCAATAGAAATATTAAAATATCCTCTTAGGAAAATGAACAATGAGTGTTTGATCCACCGCTATTGATATAACTTAATGTGTCATTAATAATTTCTTCATTATAAGTCTTTGTTCATTTACTATATATATAAGGGGTAGTATCAATGGATTTCATATTAATCTTTGAGAATTAAAGAGGGGAGAATATTTAACAAGAAGTTTAATTTTGACGATACGACAGTCGCATGAAAGTTTAAACGATATTGCAACGATATTAACAAAAGCTCGCGTTAAAAAGCATACAAGGATGTTTTTTTTTTTCAAAGCTAACTTTGATTTTTTTAGATTTTCAATTCGCGTATTATCTGAAACAAATCTATATGATAGATTATTTTAATTAAAGACGTGTTTCAAGCTAACGATACAATTTGATCACTTCTTACTATAGCAAACCAACCATTGTTTTCAAAGATGGTATCATCATCCATTCTATCACACAACGCATCAACAGCAGCATATCAAGAAGAAAAATTACATCATACACCATGGGTAGAAAAATATAGACCAAAAAATTTAACAGATATATCATCACAAGAACATGCAATCAAAATATTAAAAAAGCAAATAACTTCAGGAAATAATAATTTACCACATATGTTATTTTATGGTCCTCCAGGTACTGGGAAAACATCAACAATATTAGCATTAGCTAAACAATTATATGGACCAAATTTATATAAATCAAGAGTTTTAGAATTAAATGCATCAGATGAAAGAGGTATATCAATTGTAAGACAAAAGATTAAAAATTTTGCAAAATTAACAGTTAGTAATCCAACAGAAGAAGATTTAAAAAATTATCCATGTCCTCCATATAAAATAATTATATTAGATGAAGCAGATTCAATGACAAATGATGCACAATCAGCTTTAAGAAGAACAATGGAAACTTATTCAAATATAACTAGATTTGCATTAGTTTGTAATTATATAACAAGAATTATTGATCCATTAGCTTCAAGATGTTCAAAATTTAGATTCAAATTATTAAATAATGAAAATTCTTTAAAAAGATTACAATATATAAGTGAACAAGAAAATTTAAAATTTGGAGAAAATGAAAATGATGTATTAAATGAAATTTTAAAAATCAGTAATGGTGATTTAAGAAAAGCAATAACCTTTTTACAAAGTGCTTCAAAATTAAGTTCAAGTTTACAAACAGAAAATATTGATTCAGAAGATGGATTAATTACAAGAAATTCAATTAGAGAAACAGCTGGTATATTACCAGATAATTTAATTACAACATTAATTAAAAAAATGCAAAGTTCTAAAAATCAAATTATGGATTTAATTAATTTTATAAATGATATTATATTAAATGGATGGAGTGTACAACAATTAATTGATCAATTACATGATTTTTTAATTTTAGATGATAATTTATCACTGGAACAAAAAAATCAAATTAGTTTGGAATTATTTAATTGTGATAAAAAATTAAATTTGGGTACTGATGAACATATTCAATTATTAAATATTATATTATCAATTTCTAAAATTTTGTAAAGGTTAAATTTTGTATATCGCGTGAATACGAGGTGATAGATTCATAATTCTAGTTGAATTCAAATTAGCATATAATTAATGATAACAAAACTACCATTTAGTTCACATTTTCTCTAATTCTTTCAACTTATCTTTCCATTTCAAAATCAATTCATGTTGATCATTAATCATTTCTAAATTTTCATTGAAATATTTATTATCAAAAATTTTGGAAATCTTCAAATCATTAATACATTCATTAAGTAACCCATTACTGTTTTTGTGATCTAGTATTTTAACTTTAGCTAATATCATACCAACTTCAATACCTAATTGACCTCCCAAACTAAATGAATCATCAAATCCTTGTTGTAAATTTGTTTCTTTATTGTGAGTTATACCATCAAGATATCCTTGTTTTTGATGTTGTCGTATTATATCATTATGTACAAAGTTATCTTTGGGCTGTTGATTTTCATTTTCATTATCAGATTCCCATATATCATCTATTTCTTGAATTTGACTTGTGGTAGTCTCTTTAGGTAGTGGGTTTTTACATGGACAAAAATAAGTGTTGTTGTTGTTATCTTTGTTGCATTCAGATGGTGTCATATTGTTAATTGATCCATTAAATATAATTGTTTAGTACTTTTAAGTTGTTGTAAATGACTTTAGCTTAGTTATACCTAGCAAGTCAATATTTGGTTGTAAAATACCAATTTGGTTGTAAAAAGTAGTGTAATATTTACCAATATATTTTTCAAGAGAAATTTCTACTAACACAAGACAACTAGAATATTATCTAATATAATTTTTTTCTTTTTCTAGTTAACTTAAATAGATATTATATTTGCTTTTATTATTTACAATTCAAATCAATTATTACTCAAGAGTATCTAATAGATAGGTTTAATATATTACAATAGTACATTATTAGCTGTCATTGTTCATCATATTTAAAATAATACTGGGAAGTTTATAGAGAAATAGGATTGACAGCCTTCACTTAATTTGTCGCTCATTATTTACAAGTCAGAAAATTAATAGAATATCAAACAACAGTACAACCATTCAGCGGTCAAATTTTTCATTGATTCATTGAATAAACACGATTCAGGGTAATCAAGTAGATACAACTTTCATATATTAATAAAATTTCAGTGCAGGTCACTTTTAATACACTCATTTATTAAACACTTCAATTAATTAATTCATTCATTACACTTTTAATTTCATCTTTAATACAACTTCAATTTTCAATTCATTAATAATATACTTATATACAATATAATATAATAGAATTTTTCAATAATAACAACAACCCCATCCAACACAATGTCACAACAAGATATTATAACTCAAGTTTCACCAGAATCTTCATATTCAAATAATTTATCAACCACTTCAACAGCAGTACAAAATGGATCAGAAGATCAATCATCAGATACTTATAATTCACAAATTCATTTAAATGTAAGAGGTAAAAATTTTACAATAACAAGAGATGAATTAATGAGTTTACCAGAAAGTATATTATTATGTTTGTTTCCTAATGGTGTATTTTTAGATATTAATGGATCAATTATAACAAATTTAACAGAAAATGATGTTGTTTATGTAAATTTCGATCCTGCTTGTTTTCAATATATTATAAATACATTTGCAAAAGCTCAAAAGGATTTAGAAATGTCACCTTTTCAAAATCAATTAAATTTATCACCAACAATATCAAATTCAAGACATGGAAATCAACAAGAAAATATATTACAAACTAAACCTGCTATAATAGTGTTACGAGAAGATTTAGATTTTTATGTAATACCACCAATAGAAGGATTAAATATGGAACAAATGAAAGAATTAAAAAGAAGTGTAAGTAAAGTTTTATTAAAGAATAAATTAATATTCTCAGGATTAGGTTATAAATTTACAGATGAAGAATTACAATATTATAATAATGAAGAAGAATCAGATAATGAAAAAATTGGTGGTGGTAGTGTTGAAAAATTACAAGATGCAAATTCAAAACAAGATAATTCAAAAGGTTTAGGACCAGCAGAACAACATCTTTTTGATATGTTATGTTCATCCGGTTTTGAAATTAAAGATAAATGGGGTTCAAGATCATTAGAACCTGGTAAATGTGTAATATCATCATTATCATTAGTAAGATTAAGAACACATAATCAAGAAAAAACTCCAAATCAAACCCCACCAGATTCACCTAATTTAACACCAGTTACATCAACAACAAGTAATAATGGATCAAATTCAAATTCAAGATCAAGATCAAGATCAAGAATAGCACAATTAGCTTCATCAGCATCAAGAGCTGCATCAAGATCATTATCATCAAAAAGAAATTCCAAAATGGATCAAAATCAAACTAAATTATTATTATTTTGGAGAAAACCTGCTAGAAAATGTTGGTGGAGTCATGGATGGATTAATATTGAAATAAATGAACCAAATTTAAAACAAATTGAATCAGCAAATAATGGATCAAATAAAATAAATTTAAAAGTTCATGTTAGAAGAGTTTGGACTTTAGAATTATCTGTTATTGGAGTACAGTAATAATAATTTACTAATTATGTATATAAAGATTATAGAATTTCTTTTAAAATTCTTTAACTTTTGTATCAATAAAATAAATTTAATTAAAATGGTAATTGTAGAGTCTTTATGGCATTATTCTAGTTGGATTCAATAATAAATGTCTTGTTTTATGTCTTGTAATTACATATTGAATTTAATTTGACAAAATATTTCGTTACATAATACACTACCCTTTTGAGTAAATTTTCGCTTAATTTAATATTTTACAAACAATAATACTCTACATACATTAGTACTACATACATATTATTCATTAAATTAACACATTTTTACGATATACTTACACAATGAATTAGAGATATATATATATAGTGAGACCTGAATCTTAACGTTGTTGGCTGAAACTGATCAATTATTATCAAATGATAATGTGTGACGAACAATTCTGCTCATCTTCAGTGTTGTCGAATCAGTAAATTACCACTCTTCCTTATTTATTCATTAAAAACATAGTTAAATGATTGTGTTGTGTAATGTTTCACTTTTTGATTTAAGTTGATTGAATAGAAATTAAATTATTGTGAGTACTGTATATAATTTATAAAAGATAAGACATAGAAAAATAAAAAGTAATCAAAAAATTTTTTAACTGTATCTTATCATTTAATATTTTATTTACAACCAATTTCTATATTTTGTTTATATTATATTTATCTTCAGATTTTACCAATTCAATTAACAAATAAGTGGTCTATTTATACTTTGCTATTATTCAACTAGATATCAATTGATTTATAACTAGATTAGATTTCAACACTAATTATATATTTACTATTCTTTTTTAATCAAAACAATCTCACCCCTCCACATTTTTCAAAAGATTTACAATTAAAAAATTTTATTTCACTACACAAAATAAAAATTACAATTACCAAGAACTCAAGAATATAATAGAATAGAATATAAAATTTAGATTAAAATCTTAGATCTATATCATTATTTACAATTCATATGATTATAGATAAACAAAATAATATCCATATTACAAATATATATTAAAACTTTAACTAACTTTATGCCAATTTGAAAACACGATTGGATAATCAATTACTTATAATTCAACTTATTAATAAAGTATACTGAAACAAAATAGAAGCATTAAAATAAAATAGAAAACAAATAGATTATGTCATCTCCACAAACAAGATCTCCATCTCCACCTTTTAATAATTCAACATTTATATTACCATCATCAATAATGAGTTCTCATGATCATCAATTTAATAATCCAAATAATAAGCAACATAGAACACTAAGTCCACAAACTATATCCACTTTACATTACCAACAACAACAACATCATCATCAACATCATCAACAACATCAACACCCACAATCGCAAGCTCAATCACAACAACATCCTCATTATCTACATCCTCAACAATTACGTCTGCAACCACATAAACTATCAAGTTCACATTCACAAGAAGATAAAGATATTTCAATCTCTTCACTGATTGATGATGTACTTCTCACACAGGAGAAAATAGACAAAAATTTACAAATTAAAGATTTAGATAGAACACACAATGAGTCAAAAATTGAGGCAACAGAGCCTCATCTAGCCAACACAACAGCTAATCTTCAAGATACAACATCTCAATCGAGCAAATTTTTAAATGTAAAAGATACAATTATAGAAGAAGATGTCACCGATAATACAACCATCAACCCACAGATTTCAATTACAGCTACTACAGAGGATACTTCAAATACACCACCAACTTCCTCATCCACATCATCATCATCATGCTCCTTAACAAGGCTAAAATCATGTAAAAGATCATCGTCATCATCAAATGATTTATTATATGAAAGAGATAGGTTTAGAGCTAGACTAAAAAGTTTTAATGATTGTATTCATTGTGATAAACCAAATACTACAAGCGGAAAAAAGTCCGATGAAACATTATGTGACGTTTGTGATGGTATAGGTTTCAAAACAGCAAAATTAAATATGAATCAACAACATCAACATACAAACTCAGTCCAAGAAGTACCCACAACCGAAGAAGAAGAAGAAGAAGCCGAAGGTGATATATTTGAATTCAGACATATTACAATACCACAATTGAAGAAAATATTCAGCAAATATTTCAACTCAACATTACCTAAAACTCAAGATGTATTTCCCTGGCTACATGGATTACACAATGATAATTTCGCTCAAAAATCATTTTTCTTACAACAACAACAACAACTACAACAAAAATTGGGTATCAACAATAATAATTTTTTCATTGATTTTGATCTAACAAAGCCAAGATCATCAAAGTTTTTAATGTGTGTAAATGATGATTCAATACCTGTACAATTACATAATAGTGTAAAATTAAATGAGATTTTACAAAAAATAGATGTTTCAAAACTGGAAATCAAAAATATAATAGAATCAATATGGGATGATGAAATAATAGATCATAAATTTTTAGATCTATTAGTTAATGATTGTATTAATTTAAATGTGTTACCCATTTTTTTAAATTTAGATCCCGATAGAGGTATATCTTTGAGAAATTTTCATATTCAAGTTGCAAAATTGTCTACTAGTTCTGATTTTATAATTTATGGATCAAATAAAGAAAAAATGAATTCAATGGCTAGAGTATTATGGTTAGCTCAAAAATATGATCAACAGTTAAATACTAATGAATATCAAGAAAAAATCATATACATCTTAGATGATGAAGTATTGGAGAATTCAAAAATTTATGAAAAATTAGAATTAGAAAAAGAAGACGAATCACTAGAAACACCACTTAAAAACTATTTCAATTTCTCCAAAATAAATCGTCAAAAATTAGATTATAAAATACATGATCCCTTCTTGGTCTGGGAAAATGATTTTCAAATAAATGAAAAAATTGAAACTACAAAAATGTCAACTGCTACAAGAATCAATCAAAATGTTTGGATAGGTAATTTTTGGGATTATCAAATAATGAACCATTATTTAAATACTGATAAAAATTTGTCTAAAACTACTCAAGAGTCTCATAAAGATTTGTATAATAATCCAAAAAATTCGTTGATCCTACATAAGAATTTGAAATCAAGAGATTTCATAAATTTATTACCACACCCTAAAACCAACTACAAATTATTTTTACATTGCCATTCAGATGCTACATTTCCAGATTTAAATGAATTATCAAAACTATTATTTCAATACACAATTACAAGTCATGAAAATTCAACAGTACAAGAAAGACATTATTTAAGTTTCCCACCTTCAGGTTCAATAGGTATTGGAGATTGCAAAAGAGAAAATTTAAATCTGATTATAAACACATGTAAATTAATATATTTATATTCATCATCAAACTCCTCCAATGGGTTAGGTTCATTAATTTATTGTTCTGATGGGTATACAGAATCTTCATTATTTGTATTTTGTTTTATGATTTATTCATTGAATATTTCGTTAGATGAAGCTATATTACAACTACATTTAAAATATGGTAGACCTTTTTATATTTTCAATAGTGATGTTATAATTTTACAAAAATTAGAACCATTACTTAGGAAATTTAGTCCTTTAAAATTAGGCTCAAAAATAGAGTGGTCAAAATTGAAGGAATTAACTGCAATGGAGATTAATGAAATCTTGTTAGGTAAGCCTAAAGTTCAAAATAATACAAGATTAGGATATATTGTGAATAGTTCCGATGAAGAAGAGTATGAAGATGAAGAAGAATCAAATCAACCAAGTGATTTAGAAACTAGTTCATCTTCAGATTCAGATGATAATTTATCAGATATTGAAACAGAAGAGACAGAATTGAAAAAATTTCAAGTTGATTGGGTAAAAGAAGTAGAGGGATCTATACCATCCAAGATATTACCTTATTTATACCTTGGTTCTTTGAAGCATGCATCTTGTTTACCATTATTAAATAAACTAGGTATTAAAAAAATCATATCAGTTGGAGAAAATTTACCATGGATTAATGGGTATAAATTTCAAAAATATAATAATATTTTAGTTGATGAAATTGAAAATCAAAATATTGAATTTTTTAATATAGTCCCCAAATCACCCAAATTTAAAAAATCAAAATTACATTGGAATACCACTATTGAAACGATAATGAAAGTAAACAATTTAGAAGATGATGGAATAGATGAATTGTCACAACAACTTCCTTCAATTCTCGAATTTATTGAAAAAGAATACACTAAAACTAAAGGACAAACCAAAATATTAGTTCATTGTAGAGTTGGAGTATCAAGAAGTGCAACAGTTGTTATAGCAGAAATAATGAGAAGATTACAAATTAATTTATCAATGGCTTATCTTTACGTTAGAGTTAGAAGATTAAATATTATTATACAACCAAATCTTAGATTCATGTATGAATTATTTAAATGGGAGGAACTGATTAAATTAGAAACTAAGAATCAATTTTTAAAAGGTAATGAAGATGAAGAAGATAATGAACATAGAGTAGTTAATTATAATGATGGAACTATATATCTTCGTGAGATTGATTGGTTTATTATGTGTCGAGAAATAATGAGGTTGAATATTCCTTATTTGAACAATTAAATTTTGATGCTGGTTTGGTTCATTTTCAAAGTTACGTTATGTTTTAGTTATAGATTATTTATTTATATTATATATACTTTATTTCTTTTTAAATGAATTGTTTTATTAATTATTTTACATATAAGTTTAAATTTAACCTTCATTTGCATAATCTTGCAATAGTTGTGTATTTATTATAAGTTTAAAGTGTTTTAAGATGGTAGTGTATTTGTCACCAAAATTATTTAATTTAATTTTTTTTTTTTTTTTCATTTCTTTCCCTTTTTTTTTTATAAAGTATTATGAGAAAAATTAATCTTCAAGGGTAATAATTATATTATAAAATAAATTATACATTTTACATCAGTTATCCTTATTATATTTAAATATAAAAGGTTCAATTAGTCATATACTATAACTTGATTACATTTAATATCATTTTATTCATTTATATTCAGAACGCCGATTCAATAGACCCAGCTATATACTTATTGAATCTTTCCACTTCATATTGTGCAAATGTCATCAACCAACACGAATCCATTACTAGTGGATCCATCAATTGTATCAATAGATTCTACACAATACCAAAGTAACAAGAGACCCTCGAACAATAAAAGAACCCAATCACATTCTTCAATAAATAATTTAGATCCAAGTAATGCATTAAGTAAATTGTTAGATAGTGCAATGGCTCATGCAGCAAAAGAAAATACTCCAGAATCAAATATAGAAGATAATTCAAATGTTGTAACTGAAGAAAATACAGAGTTAATAGAAGATGATGAATCTACAAAATTCACCAAAGAAAAAGAAGAATTGAATCAAATTTTATCAACTATACCACCAAAAAAATATGGATTACCAAATATATACACTATAAATCATCTATTAAAATTAAGAGATGAAATAGATACTATCGAGTTTGGTGATGATGATAAGTTACCAAATTTAGCATTTTGGAGACTAAAACCAGTAAGAGAAACAAATAACCCTAATTCAAAATCTTTTAATAATAATCATGTAAATAATAGTAATGGAAATAATGAACATTTTAATAACAAGAGTAAAAAATTTAGAAGACATCAACATGAAACTTGGGAAAGAAATAAATCAGATAAATCTCAAAGACATGGCACTAACAATCATCATCAAGGACGTCATGGTTTTGGTAAATCTCAAGAATTAGAATCTTTAACTAATGAAAAAATATCTCAATTATTAGGAGAAGGATCAGATGAATTAGAACCAGAATGGGACGACGATATTGAATCTTCAGGACAAAGAAATGGTAGAAATTATAACAATAACAAATACTTGGATGATTCAGCAAAAATGTCAATGGCAAATATGGGACAAACAGTTGAAGATTTTGAAAAATGGAAATATCAAATGAAATTAGAAGAACGTAAGAAAAATGGAGAAATTATTGATGAAGCATTAGAAAATCAAAAACAAAAAGAAGTTGTTGCTTCTTTAAATGTTGGTAATGAAGTTGATAATTTTTTTTCATTCGTTAAACCTACTTTGAAAGAAGAAGCCAATGACTCAATTGCATTAGAAGAGCCTGCACATCAATCACAACAACAACAACAACAATCCAATAGTAGATCTTCTAGATTTTCATCTTTCTTCCAACAACCAAGTCCACAAGTTAAGAAAGATGACACACTTGATAAGAAAGCTAACACCACCGCATCAGAATCAAATACTCCAAAGACATCTGGTCCTCCACCTGGGTTTTCTAAATTTTTTGGTGGATCAGTAAATCAATCACCACAATTAAATTCAGATTCATCATTAGCTATACAAGAATCTCAACAACCACAACAAAAAAGATCCTCGTTATCAACTTCTCAACCAGTAGTACCTACACAACATCATCAACAACCACAGCAACCGTCAAATAGTACTTCTCAAATCCCACAAATACCACCTCAACAACAACTACAACAACAAAATTCTTCATCAAATGATAACTTCTTTTTGTCTTTATTGAAAAGAAAAGAAAGTGTTCAAGGTTCATCTACATCAAACATTTCAACCCCTATTAATGAAGAAAAACCAAATATTCAAGCATTATTTCAACAAAAACAGCAGCAACAACAGCAACAACAACAACAATCACCAAATCTTAACACTAAGGATACAAATCAACAACAAGATGATTCAAAATTTAAAAAATCACCAATTGTAAATATGCAACAACAGCATCAAATACCACCTCAACATTCCCCACAAAATCATCCTCATAATTTACCAATGCCTCAAAATTTACCACCTGGTATTCCAATAAATCAATTACCTCCATGGATGCGTGGCTCAAACTTACCACCTCACCTTCAACAACAGCAACAACAGCAACAGCAACAAATGAAAAACTTTCCACCTCCACCACCGGGTTTTCATCATGCTCCTCCAATGCAACAACAGCAACCACAATCACCTCAATTACACCAACAAAAAGAAGCCAGCCAAAGTCAACAACAACAACAACAACCAAAAAATCAAAATCAAAATGGTCCTCAACAATCCCCACATCAACAACAACAACAACCATTCCCATACCCTTCAAACTCACGTGGTAATATGCCAATTCCACCTCAAGGTATGTTCCCCAATGGATTCATGCCACCAATGCCATTACCTCCTCATTTACATAATCAATTTGGTCCACCACCTCCTGGTTTTCAACAAGGTCCTCCACCACCTGGAATGTCAAATAATGGATCAGCACCACCTCAACATCATCAACAAAATATTCCACCTCAATTTTTAAATAATCCTAATGCTAGA